>NC_079436.1:2728488-2730988 GCF_903798145.1 Danio aesculapii | reverse complement strand
CTATTAGTTTTTGCTCTTACAGCTGGGATCAACGACAAGACTTTTGTCAGGTAGTGTACACTAATATTTGAGCTCATGTAAAGCATATATTAAAATATTTGCAATAATAAGATATTTACATTTATTTACATTTATTTAAAATATACTCCCATTCAAGAATAGCCAATTATCTTATACTTAGTTTTAAAACATTTAAATACATGTAAATTTATTTATTACTCATATAGTACAATGTATTTTAACTTCCATATGGCCTAAAAGAAGCAGAGAACATCCCTTACTTAACAAAAAGCTGTAAATAATATTATATATGCAGAATAATACACTGGTTTTAACTGAACTAACCATTTTAAGTGAATCCAATCCTTTTATCAAAATGGTACAATATATATTTAACACCCATTCTTGTCTTAGTACAATTTTGAAAGACTTACTTTGATCCACTTCAAATGTTGAGTACTGTATAGTATGAATTACTATAGTATTTGTTGTGTAGGCAGGCTTTAGAGCACATGAAGTGTCCTCCGCGGTTTGGTCTTTAAGTCAATACCAGTTTAATATGATGAAAACATGCTATAAAAAAAACCCAAAGAGTTAGATTAGTAAACCTGTCAGAGCAGATAAATAAAACGTGCTGCTGCCTGTGGGCTTTGTGCATTGGAGGTCTCCAGTGTATATATACATATACGGCAATGGGGATTATTAATACCCCAGATTGATGCCGCAGTTTTCAGTTCTCTGCTTTAGTCGACATAAAAGCCTGCTAGAGAAAAAAGCAGCCTTTTAGCCAGAGGTCTCGAGGGATTACAGTGAATAAATGCTCTTTTGTGTGTTTGTCTGAAAAAAACGGCACCAAAAACAAACATAAACAACAGAACTGAAGTGAATAGCACATTAGAGAGTGTGTGAGGGCTTTTAAGACTCGCATAATTAATAATGTGACTTGTTTTGATCAGAGAGATCATTTGTCCATGCGATGAGATGTAAAATATGACATAAAAATAATGACAAATGACATCAAGAGATAAAAATATATGCTATTTATTGGATTTGGGTTTATTTACAGTAGTGAATAGCGTTATGGGATGTCAATCTTTTCTCTGTTGACTTTTGATGTTGAAAATTAAACTCTACAGTTTAACAAAGTGACTTATTGATTTTTAGTAGTTTTATATGAATATGATGTATAAGAAATGATATACAGTGAAATAAGCAGAAAATAGCAGAAAATGTACAGACAGTTTATTACAAGGTATTTGTAGCATAATATTCTCCATCTACCCAGACAATATTTATTCATTCATTCATTTTCTTTTCGGCTTAGTCCCCTTATTAATCTGGGGTCGCCACAGCGGAATGAACCACCAACTTATCCAGCATTTGTTTTATGCAGCGGATGCCCTTCCATCCACTATATATATATATATATATATATATATATATATATATATATATATATATATATATATATATATATATAATATTTCCCGGAGATGGGTTGCAGCTGAACGGGCATCCGCTGCGTTAAAACATATGCTGGATAAGCTGGCGGTTGGCATTCTGCTGTGGCGACCCCAGATAATGCAGTGTTTCCCAACCCTGTTCCTGAAGGCACACCAACAGTACACATTTTCAACTTCTCCTTAATCAAACACACTTGAATCAACTCATCAGAACATTAAAAGAGACTCCAAAACCTCCACAATTTAAATACACAAATCTAATTAGTAAATTCCAAACACTATTCATAAATGCACAATTCCAATTCATAAATTCAAAACGCGATTCATAAATATCCAAATCTAATTCGTAAATTCAAAACACAATTTGTCGATACACACATCCAATTCTTAAGTTCAAAACCTGATTAAAAAATACACAAATCCAATTCATAAATTCAAAACACGAGTCGAAAACACAAATCCAATTTGTAAATTGAATTTTATTTTGTAAATGTATCACTTTTGAGACTGATCTGGCTCTGTAAATAACCAGAGCCACAATTTTACAAATAGTTTGTACGCCATACGGCAGTACTGACATCTACAGTATGTCCAAATATGAACTTCATTCATAAAACCAAAAAGTACAAAAATAAAAACTTCAATGACATTAACATATGCCAACCGTAATAATGCTTGCAGTTGTCACAAGCCATTAAACACATCAAATGTCATGTTATCGGTGAGGGGAAAAGCCTCTGCTCGAGATGCGAGAAGAATGAATTTCTGCTCCATTTCCTGTCCAACCAAGTAAAACTCAGCCCGAGAAATCAGCATATGAATTACATAATCTGACACTCGACCTCTGGCTATCCCAAAATACATATGTCAAGCATCCGGATGTCCTCCTTCATTCTTGTACAAACCTGCATTCATATTCCAGAGGAGATTGAGCCTCTTATGATCAATAATGTGTAATATCCAATGTTAATCTGTGGTGTGATTGTGAAATTTGTCAAATGTGAGGTTTGGGATTTGATGATTCTCTGCTCTAGCTT
>NC_079436.1:2698488-2723488 GCF_903798145.1 Danio aesculapii | reverse complement strand
AGATAGACAGACAGGCAGTCAGAATGATAGACAGACAGAAAGAACAATAGACAGATGGATAGATAGATGCATGGATGGATGGATGGATGGATGGATGGACAGACAGACGGATAGAATGGCAGATAGACAGAATGATATAATGACAGAATGATAGATAGATAGACAGACAGGCAGTCAGAATGATAGACAGACAGAGAGAACAATGGATAGATAGATAGATAGATAGATAGATAGATAGATAGATAGATAGATAGATAGATAGATAGATAGATGGATGGATGGATGGATGGATGGATGGATGGATGGATGGATAGACAGACGGATGGATAGAACGGCAGATAGACAGAATGATATAATGAAGAATGATAGATAGACAAACAGGCAGTCAGAATGATAGATAGACAGAGAGAATGAGAGATAGATAGAATGATAGATAGTCTGACTCTCTCTCTCTCTCTCTCTCTCTCTCTCTCTCTGTTGGTAAAGCGCTGTCAACCTATAATTTTCCTACACGCCCCATAATGCACAGCGCATCGGCCTACGGCAGCTGGATTAGTCCAAAAGGCGCAGTACGTTTTGCGGTTGGGACTGTTTTACTTCGGATCATATCCGAAGATGTAACCCCGCAGGTCCTACACAACCCAACCCACATTGAGCCAGGATCAAACTGGCGACTTTCCGCATAAGAGTTGGTTGCTCCAACAAGGAGGCTAAATACCATGGCCTCCAGCGACTGTCTCTAGAACACCTTTTAGAGGTCAGAAGAGTGAGGTTTACCTGCACAGCACTTCACTAGCTGACCTCTGCTACACAAAGCAGGTAAAAAGAAAGAGCAAAGTTTACAATCCATTTTCTCTGCTTTCTTGATCATGTGACCAAAGCCCAAATACTGAGACATTCAACTGACCAACCAACATGTGCCCACATTGTAAAACCCCCAAGGTACACACACATCTTAGCCAGGCCCTGATCTTTATCAGAAACTGTATGGACATTTTTGGTGAAAAAGACATGTTTTGCAATTTAAACAAATGCATATGATAATTTATATTCTTACAACAGTATCTGCATGTTACTAATAACTGATTATTATGTGTTCAATGAAAAAAATAAGTTGTATTCTGTGAGTCAGATTGTCTGTAATTGTAGTTTAACATCAAGGGAATGGTAAACTTTGCCGTTACCATTTGTATCACTGTATGTAAATATGAACATATAAATCTAAATCTACATACTATTATGGTTAGCCTGATCTCACGAGAAAACGTAAGTATTTTACGTTTTGACAGTTTAGTGGCTAATTCGTACGAATTCGTACGAGTTCAGTCGTACGAAATTGTCCGATTTTAAAAAGGAGGCGTGGCACCTAACCCCACCCCTAAACCCAACCGTCATTGGGGGATGAGCAAATCGTACTATATTGTACGAATTAGATCGTACGAATTAGCCACTAAATCAAAAAGTTACGAATTGCCATGAGATTGTGTTGGGTTTGGAAGTACTTTATTTTTCAGTTCTGCATGTGCATACTGTAGTACTTGCAATAATCATTTCATAACTAGGTGATAACAGATACTATCCCTAAGCCTACTCCTGAACCTAACCCATGTAGTTGCCTTCTATTACCAATATGTTCTTAATTAAGTAACCAAGTGTGTCAAAACTGACCTAATCTAGCAAATCTAGTCTTAGTCTTATGCAGCGCTGAAGGTGAAATATCCAAATGTCTTCCTGTCTTTCTTTTGAGGAGCATTGTTTTTAAACATTTTAATAGTTTCTCACGTATTTGTCGGCAAACTGGCGATCCTCGGCCCATCTTTGCTCCTAAAGGACTAGACCTTTCTTCAACCCAGGCTCATTCTGAAAACGTAGTCCCGTGGACGTTTCTGGAGACCGCGAAATACGTAGCCGGGGGTACGTACGGCTGCATTTCATTTTTTTAAGCGAACGCTGCGGGGCGGTGTGACGCCGTTCCTTTAGGCGCTTGCCGGCCGGCCTCTCGCCTCCGTGTGGAGGGCTTTCCCGCTGCAACCAGTTTGTCCGGTTAGCTCTTCGTGTACTTTGGCGGACTCGAGGCGCAGAGAGGGGCTGACCACGACGACGACGACCGGGTTCGAGTCCGGGGAAGAGTGGTTCCAGAAATCAGGTAAGAAAACAAAAACAAAATCCAAAAAATGAAGCGAACAAGTTCATCACAGGGTGAGAATGTGGTCAAAATCTGAAAACGTGGTAAAAATCAGACGAGGGCTTTTCTTTTTCTGTACGGCTTTTGTGAATCATCGTTGGTTGGGTTTAGGGACGGAGGAGGGTGGGTCAGCGGATTGGCCGGTCGCACGGTCAATCATTCTTTCATCCAGGCAGACAGGCGGAAGGCCGTTCGACAGCGGCCTCTAGCGGGTTTACGCGAGAACGGCGCGGGAAATAGCGCGCACAGCGGCCTCTCGCGGATTCGCGAAAACAAAAACTGCAAAAATACGTACCTCCCGGGACGTATTTCGCGGTCTCCAGAAACGTCCACAAGACTACGTTCTCAGAATGAGCCTGGGTTGCTTTTCTTGGATGCTGCTTTTGTACCCAATCATGATTACAATCACCTGTTGACATCACCTGTTTTAAATCACATCATTATTTCACCAGATTACCTGATTACTAGCCCAAAACTGCTCCTGTCCCAGCTTTTTTGTAATGTGTTGCAGGTCCGAATGACAGGAAAGGATGTATATTTACAAATGAAATGAAGTTAACCAGAAAAAACATGAAATATTTTGTGTTCATTTTGTCTGCAATGAAATACAAGTCAAAGTAAATTAGGAAATCACCACTTTCTTTTTTAGTTGCGTTTTTCATACTGTCCTAACTCTTTCTCATTTGCAGTTGTAGAGAAAGTGTAGGTACAGACCAAACCCATGCCAAAGAACTAGCGCTTAGGAAATCTAAATGTGGCGTTGAGTTACATCACCTGTGTCGAAACAAACAAAAACAGTTGGCCCAAGACACACTGCAGTTAATGGCCAATTAGCATGCATTCAACGTGCCAGAGTGAGAGACCACATGTCTCTAGTACCAGCAGGTGGCAGTAGTCTATATGTGGCATTGGTTTTATCAGCTTGCTCTTATCATTGTCTACACCAAGCCATGCTCATTACTAACAGATTTTTGTGTAGCTTTTTTGATACATGGTTGCTAAGCTGCAAATAGCACTGGCATTGTCAGCACAGGGTCTTCTTCTTTCGTATAACTAAAGATTTATAAATAAAACGTTGAAAACTGCAGTGACAGGCTCACCAAGGTGTTGTTGCTTTGCTTTTGCCAGTTGGAACTTGCTAATGTGCTACCATAGTTCATAATGTTGCATGGTTAGAGAAACAAGCTAGTTACGGATGTTTCCCAAACTGGAACAAGGCAAACATAATGGAGTCACATGGGTGTAATGTTCACTACTTCAGAATTTATTCAGCAAATGCGTTTCTATCTTCTAGTAATTGCATGAACCCATTTTATTACATTGGGGCAGGCCCCTAATGGTGTGACGTTATGTGAAAACTATGTATAATTGGCCAACAATGCATTTAGGAAATACTGCTCTGAATAGTCAATTGGCGTACTCTTTCAGTCTGATGAACTCCCCTGCTGATTTCACAAACGGAATCTTTCCAAAAAAACAGCTGGAGTTGTCTGGCTAGAGCCAACTGATGCTCAAAAACCACCTTGATCTGTCCTTGGTCTTAAGATCCACCTGTGGTATTACTGCTTCTTCAGAGAATCTGCCTCCCTTACTGTTTATACTGTTATCGCAGTAGAATGCAATTCTTTTTGGTGGGCTTTTTCTCAGTGCACTTGCTTTACTATGAACATGCACAATAGATATTATTTGTTTGTAGAGGTGTGAACCTATACTGGTCTCATGGTTTAGGTTCGATTACGATTATCATGCCATCGATTCGGTTCAACTCGATATCTCGGTGCATCACGGTGCATTGACGATGCCTTCCATACACAGTGTTGTATTTTGGGGGGTGGCTATAACAAGCTGTCTGTATAAACACACACACACACACACGGACACACACAACCCAGGCTCATTCTGAGAACGTAGTCCCGTGGACGTTTCTGGAGACCGCAAAATACCTAGCTGGGTGGTACGTACGGCTGCATTTCATTTTTTTAAGCGAACGCTGCGGGGCGGTGTGACGCCGTTCCCTTCGGCGCTTGCCAGCCGGCCAGCCGGCCGCTCGCCTCCGTGTGGAGGGCTTCCCCGCTGCAACCAGTTTGTCCGGTTAGCTCTTCGTGTACTCTGGCGGACTCGAGGCGCAGAGAGGGGCTGACCACGATGACGACATCACAAGTTCGTCACAAGGTGAGAATGTGGTCAAAATCCGAAAACGTGGTAAAAATCAGACGAGGGCTTTTCTTTTTCTGGACGGTTTTTGTGAATCGTCGTTGGTTGGGTTTAGGGACGGAGGATGGTGGGTCAGCCGATTGGCTGGTCGCACGGTCATTTATTCTGTCATCCAGGCAGACAGGCGGAAGGTCGTTCGACAGCGGGTTTACGCGAAAACAAAAACTGCAAAAATACGTACCTCCCGGGACGTATTTCGCGGTCTCCAGAAACGTCCCCGGGACTACTTTCTCAGAATGAGCCTGGGTTGGACACACAGCACCACACTGTCTCTCATTCACACACATACACAAACATAGACAGCACCAAACAAACACACACACACAGGAGAGACTTCAGACTGCTCTGGGGCAGGGGAACCCATACTCGGTCCTGGAAGGTCAGTGTCCTGCAAAGTTTAGTTCCAACCCCAATCAGACACACCTGGGCTAGCTAATCAAGCGTTTACTAGGCTTTCTGGAAACATCCGTGCAATTATGTTAAGGCAAATTGGAGCTAATTTTCAGGACACTGGCCCTCCAGGACCGAGTTTGGGCAGCCCTTCTCTGGGATTTGCTCTGGACTTTCTCTGCTTTATTGTAAAGTATTAAATAAAATGTATTCTTTTGATGTTCATAACCTCCAGACTGAGCTTGATTAATTAATGGAATGGCCGAAACCACGACACAACATGTAAAACTTGTTGCACGAGCTTGCGTTTCTGGTCTGGCACATTCGCATGCATATGAATGGAAGTCAATGGGGCGAAAAGTGCATTGTGATGTCAGCTTATAGGAATAAGCTGGCAGACACTTTACCCACACAAAGTGAGCGAGAGCATTTGTCTATGGCTTATGCAAAGCTTTTGGATGTTATTTCTAGATGAGGATAAGTAGAATCTGGACTAGCAGATGCACAATTGAAATTAGACGCATGCTTTTAGGTCACTCAAAAGGTGCAACCTTTACCCAATCGATTGTATACCAGATGTAAAGTCATTGAAATCGGCTTTGTGCCCCATTCTTATGCTTGATTTGAACTTCAGCAGATTCTCTTGACCACATTGGGTTGATGCTCTGTGATTGGCTGATTATATATTTGTGTTAATGAGCAGTTGAACAGGTGTACAAAATGTAGTAACTGATATAGATGCGTCTGAAAGTGCACTTTACCAATCCAGCACAGTTGTCAAGCTATGCTTAGAAATCCAGGCAGAGGAAGGTTTGTAATAGTGCCAGTTCAAACAACTGGAACCACCACTGGAACCATACCTGACTGTACTTAGAACCATTTGTGAGGTGGGCTCACACCAGACAGGAACCACATCATCCCATGAGTAAATCAGAGCAAGTGATGTTTTCCCGCTCATGCAATTTTTTTTGCAATGACTTCGTATATCACTTAAAAGTCCTGTGAAGTGCTTTGAAATGTGCATTTTAAGCAAAGGTGTTTTCTTCTCCAGCCTTTTTTATTTTAAGTCTGAGACTGCTTAAGATTAGCATTGATTTATGTTAAGTGCATCACCAGTGTAAATCAGATTTTATTTGGGTGGCTGCATCAGTATTGATGCTTCTAAACACAGATGTTGCAGTAGGTTAAGGATCCTATCAATCTTATCAGACTTTTGAAGTTTGCCTCTTTCAAGCTTCCTCTTCTAGGAGTGTTGCTCTTCAGGCATTATTATAGAAGCTGTTTTTGGGTAGATTTTGTGCCTTCAGGCTGAACTCCTTTGCACAGTTTTGTCTGTTAGTGACACAGTGTCAAATGAAGCTATTATGGATGTCCCAGTTACAGCTAAAGTCAGAATTATTAGCCTCCCAGTATATAATAGTTTTAATAACTCATAATAACTGATTTCTTTTCTATTTGTCATGATGACAGCACATAATATTTGACTAGACATTTTTCAAGATGCTAGTATTCAGCCTAAAGTGACATTTAAAGGCTTAACTAGGTTAAAGTAAGGTTAATTAGGCGAGTCATTGTATAACAGTGGTTTGTTTTGTAGACAATCCAAAACAAATATTGCTTGAGGGGGGCTAATAATATTGACCTTAAAATGGGTTTAAAAAATTAAAAACTGCTTTTATTCTAGCCGAAATAAAACAAATAAGACTTTGTTCAGGAGAAAAAATATTATAGGAAATACTGTGAAAAATGCTCTGCTAAACATCATTTGGGAAGTATAAAAAAAAAAAAAAAGGAATCACAGGAAGCTGAATAATTTTGACTTCAACTGTATGCACACTATGTAACCCTGGTTCCTCTGGTAGCAAATAAAAGACTGCATAGCAAAGAAAATCCAAGGGGTGATGGTGAGCGCTCATCATCTTTTCTATACAGACTTCAGACAATCATCATGTGTTCCCTACACAGTGTCTTATTGCTTATTCAGGGAACATTCAGTAACTCCCTTTACACAAGTTTGATAGGATTTAGCATTTTTTTTTCAAATTTTATTTTATTATCAATATTTTTCTATTTAATTGTATTATCAATTTAATTAAAATTATAATAAAATGTACTTTACATTTTTTAGAGAAATCCTTTAAGCTTGCTTATTTTATAATCATTATAATAATAATCGATAACAATAATAATAATTGAAAATAATAATAATAATAATAGATAATATTAATAATAATAATAATCAACAATAATAAATGATAATAATAATAATAATAATCGATAATAATAATTGATATTGATAATGATAATAATAATAGTAATAATAATAATAACAACAACAACAATAATAACAATAATAATAACAATAGTAATAATAATAATAATAATAATAATAATAATAATAATAATAACAACAACAACAACAACAACAACAGCAACAACAATAATAATAATAATAATAATAATAATAATAATAATAACAATATTAATAATAAAATAATAATAATAATTGATAATAATAGTAATAATAATAATAATAATAATCATCATCATCATTAATAATATTAATAATAATAATAATAATAATCATTAATAATACTTGATAATAATACTAATAATAATAATAATAATAATAATAATAATAATAATAATAATAATATGGGCCTAATCTCTATTACAAAAGTACAAAGTACAAAAGTCTTACATTATTTAATTTTATTTGCACTTTTTATTCAATTGAATTATCAAATCAATTAAACGTGTATGCAAACTTACTTTAATATAATTAAATTTTTAATCGAATATTTTTTTGATCATGATGATAATAATAATATGGGCCTAATGTCTAATACAAAAGTCTTACATTTCTTAATTTTATCATCAATATTTGTAAGTTAAATTACAAATATATTAAATTACACTACGGCCAATTTAGTTTATTCAATTCCCCTATAGCGCATGTGTTTGGACTGTGGGGGAAACCGGAGCACCCGGAGGAAACCCACGCCAACACGGGGAGAACATGCAAACTCCACACAGAAATGCCAACTGACCCAGCCGGGACTCAAACCAGCGACCTTCTTGCTGTGAGGCCACAGTGCTAACCACTGACCCACCGTGCCACCCAGCATGTTTATTTTACAAGAATTGCAACGATGACTCTTTTGTAAGAAATGCTCTCCCTAGAATAGTTTAAAAATCAATAATAATAATAATATGGACCTAATCTCCAGTACTAAAGTCTTACATAAAATGCTTATAAAATAAAAGAAGAGCTCAAAAAAGAGCTAAATAATCTAAGGCTTTTCATTTCAAAAGTTTAGTCGATCGGCCATGAGAGAGGATTTGTAAACACATTATTCTATTTATGGACGAACATGCAAAGTCAATTGGGACTGACGTGATTTGTTTTGATGCTGGCGGTCTAGATATTCAGTAAGGTGAGCTTGACATCTTGATTAAAAGACTACGCTCTTGCATCATCTCGCCCAAGGTCATAACAAAAATGATAAATAATTACCCCTGAAACAATCCAGATGCAAAGGAGAGAGGCCATTAGACTGCAGCACAACTAAAATGCATTAGTATGAATCAAAGGGTAAACAAATGGCAGTGAAATTCAATTATAAATGACATATCTTTATAAATACATCTATACTGATATCTTGACATATACTGATATACTGTACATGTTTACAAACTGACGCATGGCCCTTTATTATATGATTTTCCTTTTTTCTATGATTTTATATAATTACATATATATAATTTAGAATTATTATATATGATTTTAACCCTAACCCTAATAATAATAATAATAATAATAATAATAATAATAATAATAATAATAGTAGTAGTAGTAGTTGTTATTATTTAATTATGAATGAATTTTTATTATATCAAGAATTAGACAACAAGAATAATAATAATAATAATAATAATAATAATAATAATAATAATCAATATAATAATAATCATAATAATAATCATAATGATAATTGTAATGATAATAATAGTTGTGGTTTTTATTATTATTTAACTATGCAGTTTTATGTTACGAATTAGACAACAACAACAATAATAATTTTAATACTACTACTAATAGTAATTTTAACTATAATAATAATATTAATAATAATAATAATAGATGTGGTGGCGCAGTAGGTTGTGCTGTCGCCACACAGCAAGAAGGTCACTGGTTCGAGCCTCGGCTGGGTCAGTTGGCGTTTCTGTGTGGAGTTTGCATGTTCTCCCTGCGTTTGCATGGATTTCCTCTGGGTGCTCTATTTTCCCCCACAGTCCAAACACATGCGGTACAGGTGAATTGGGAAGGCTGAATTGTCCTTAGTGTAAGAGTGTGAGTGAGCATGTATGGATGTTTCCCAGAGATGGGTTGCAGCTGGAAGGGCATCCGCTGCGTAAAACATGTGCTGGATAAGTTGGAGGTACATTCCGCTGTGGCGACCCCGGATTAATAAAGGGACTAAGCTGAAAAGAAAATGAATGAATGAATAAATTAAAATAGATGTTATTTAATTATGCATTTTTATTATATAAATAATTAGACAACAGCAACAACACCAACAACAACAATAATAATAATAGTAATAATAATAATAATAATAATAATAATAATAATAGTTGTGGTTATTATTATTTAATTATGCATTTTTATTATATAAATAATTAGACAACAGCAACAACACCAACAACAACAATAATAATAATAGTTGTGGTTTATATTATTTAATTCTGCATTTTTATTATATAAATAATTAGAGAACAACAACAATGATTTAAATATTATTAATAATATCAATAATATTAATAATAATAGCTGTTATTATTTAAATTCTGCATTTTTAATTATATGAAGAATTAAGCAAGTCGCACAACAGCAGTGCTGCTCGGCTGCACGCCTCGTAGCACCACGCAGGGCCATACATGTCAGAATTCTAAACATAGGTGACTCGGGACACTGTTCATTTCTCTGCCGCGCCACAGAGCGCCATCTGATTAGTTTCATGTTAAATAATTAGTGTCATGTGCGCGTCGTATCGCCGAGCTACGCTTCCGGTGTGCGACCTGCTTTAGAATTAAATAATGGCCTGTTTTATTTTAAACAACAAATGCTGGTCTTAAAGTCCACATGAAGCTGAGACAGTTTTTTTTTCTTATTGTGACACAGTTCTTAGAGAAATGGAATATTAAATAAGACAACAGTGGGCGTGGCTTGTTTTTTCTACTGCGAGCTGATTCGATGTAGTAAAGTAGGCGTTTCATTCAGAAAGATGGGGAAAAGGATTTGGGGAGTGTTATTACAACCTAACAGACTCCTCCTCACCATTTCTGTTTGATGACAGAGGGGTGTGGTTAAGTATGTTAGCCACACCCAATTCCTAAAATATAAGTAATCACAATTTAACTGAAAACAAAGAGGAAGTGCATTTTCAGATTTCACTTAAAGATCAGAACGGCAAACTGTTGTTTTTTATGACATGCGCAGATGAATTGTTCACCACCAAACTAGTAATGTGAGCAAACAAAATCAATATGGTTTTGATTTCAATGGGACTTTAAATGAGAATAAACAGTTAGGAAAGCAATCGGATGTTTTCATTATAGATCTGTGTGTTCTTAACCCCTTGAGACCTGAATTATGTTCAGAAAAATGGAAATTGTCCCTGTTATTAAGGCTTTCATAAATGAGACCAAATAAAAAGAATACAAATTTCAATAAACATTCATTGATTCTTTTGTTTTGTTTGTCCATTTCAGTGCACATCAGGTCAAAACATCAGTGCTATAACAATATACCAACATGACATTAAAAATAAAATAATTGTTGATCTTTGCTTGAAGTTGCTTCTGACGGTTTCAAACTTGAATAATGTAACATTTTAGCTTTAATTTTCAGGTTAATGTTTAATAGACTGCACATTATTAGAACCCACATATACATTATAATGGATAGATATTCAAAAACAAATAGTTCACCCAAAAATAAAAACTCATTTACTCACTCTTTACTTGTTTCAAACATTCATGAGTTTCTTTTTTTTCTGACGAACACAAAAGAAGATATTTTGAAGAAAGCTGGGACCCTTTAACCATTGATTTCCACAGTTTCTTCTATGGAAGTCAATGATTAAAGGTGTTTTCAGCTCTTCTTTTGTGTTCAGCAGAAGAGAAAAAACTCTTAAGAAGTTTGGAACCACTTGAGGAGAGAAAATATAGATTTTTGCCTTTTACCTTTAAAGCCGCTGTCTAATATAATGGACAGACATATGTACAAAAAAAATAATAATAATGTAAAGCTTGCAATTCTACACTGTAAAAAGTGTAGTTATTTTATTAATTATTGTATTAGTTAATTTGCCTTAAAGTAAGTAAACCTGTTGGCTTAAAAGCAACAAGTTGATTTTACTCAGTTTTAAAGTCAGTAAACTCCTTGAGTTAACTTTATAATTATGTACATAGTTTGTTTAATTAATATTTATAAGGCTACGGGTTTACTCTCTTTTTTACAGCAAACTAACTGCTTTTTACGGTGTCCAGTCAATTTTTTATTTTGTTTTATTTTTCTGTGCTGTGAAATATTGGCAATCAATAAATGTGAATAAAACATTAAAATGTTACTTGCTTCTGTGTTTGGAACAAAGAATATTTCTCAAATCACAGCAAACAGAGCTTTACTACTGTTTGATTGGATGACAAACGCTTATTATTATAGACCACAGGCTTTAAATTTGGTCAAATGCCTCAGCACCAAAAATAATAATAATAACATGACCTGACAATTTTTTACTTTTATGTGTAAATACTATATACTTCTTTTTTTCTATACAATCTATGAAATATTGGCAAACTTATCAATAAATGTGAATAAAACCATTGAAAATGTTGCTTACGTCTGTGTTTGGAACAAAGTGCTGCCATGGCTCTTCTCACCCTTGTGGATATTTCTCCATTTACAGCAAACAGAGCTTTACTGCTGTTTGATTGGATGACAAAAGTCCAATATCATTGACAACAGGCTCTAAATTTGGTGAAATGCCTAAGAACCAAAATAATAATCATAATAATAATAATAACATGACCTGACAGGTGATGTCCATTGAAATGTATGCAGTGTCCGAAAGGGTAGTGATGTCTCTTTTATTTAATGGTAATCAAAAAATAAATAAATAATAATAATTTATTGTCCTATTTAAGGTAAAATATCCCTTATTTTCCACCCCAATGTTGACATATAGTTGAAGTCAAAATTATTAGCCCTCTTCCTCCTTTTTTTAAATATTTCCCAAGTGATGTTTAACTAACCCAGGCTCATTAATAATACGTACCCCATACACATCAATGGAGATCGTGAAATATGTGCCAGGAGCTACGTTTTTTTTTTCAGTTTTTTTTTTCGCGAATCCACCAGACGCCGCTGTGTACGCTTTTTCAGATCTCAAATTTCTCTCGCAAGTGCCATTCACGCCTCTGTTCTCACGTAAATCTACCAGAGGCTGCTGTCAACTGACTGATTTACTGACTGGCTGACCGATCCTCTCACTCTCACCCTTCCCTAAACCCAGCGATAGTGTTTTCAAAAGCACAGATTGACCCATTTCCCCAAACCCAACCAACTGTTGTTTTTTTTTTTGTTTTTTTGAACTTTATTTTTATACATTAAAACATTTCACAGAACAGAACATTCAGTGACAGCAGCGATTATTAACCAAAAAAAAAAAAAAAAAAACCATACAATATTTTCAGTTTCAGATGAGCTAGAAATACTATGTCCTATTCAGATACAACATAACAGGTGCCCATCTTTGTTTAAAAATATCCAGTTTTAGTTGAAGTTGAGCAGTCATATACTCCATTCTATATATACATTCAAGTTTTTCTATCCACTGTACTATTGTCTCAAGCCCACTGATGTACATGGTAAGCTACTAGGAAACAGTAGCCGTTGGCAGCATCATACCGCGCCGTAGCGTCATTTAAAAGATGAAATGCAGCCATACGTACCTCTGGCTACATAATTCGCGCTCTCCAGAAATGTATACGGAGGTACGTTTTCACAATGAGCCTGTTGTTTTTAACAGATTCAGGAATTTTTCACAGTATTTCCTATAATAATATTTCTTCTGGAGAAAGTCTGATTTGTTTTATTTAGGCTAGAATAAAATCAGTTTTTAATTTTTAAAAACCATTGTAAGGTCAATATTATCAGCCCCCTTAAGCAATATATATTTTTTGATTGTCTACAGAACAAGCCATCGCTATACACTGACTTGTTTGATTAACTAGGCTAGGCTAGTTAAGCCTTTAAATGTTACTTTAAGCTGAATACTAGTATCTTGAAAAATATCTAGTCAAATATTATTTACTGTCATCATGGCAAAGATAAAAGAAATCAGTCATTAGAAATGAGTTATTAAAACTATTATGATTAGAAATGTGTTGAAGAAAATCTCTGTTAAACAGAAATTGGAAAAGAAATATACAGGGGGCTAATATTCTGTCTGAATTATGAGCCATTTTTTTCTCACAGGAACCAAACTAATAACCCAACAAGGTCAAAATGTACTGATATAGCTATTTGTGGCAAAGTACAAAGTAAGAAACACAAGGCAGACACAAACACATGCACATAATGCCAGTTTTACTCTCCTATTTGGCCACAGAAGAGGAAAATCACAGGAGAAAATGACAGATGTGTCAAGTGATACTGAAGAGGCTTCCTATAGGCAATAAAATGACCCCATTAAAAGAGAGCAGCTTGCAGGGGGCTGATAAATATCTGTGTCTCGCTTGTGTTTGTCAGTGTAAACAGCCTCCCACACAGTAATAGAGGAAGGTGGCAGAGAGCAGATAAGGTGAAGGGTGATATGGCTGTGGAAAAGGGCCTGTATATTGATAGTTATCTCCCAGTTCTGTCCATCCATGAAATTACACTCATCATTGACTCACCTCGCCATTAAGAAAGCAGTAAAATACCGACACAAAGAATCCCTGTAAGAAAAAAGATAGAGGGAGAGAAAACAGCATCAGTTAATCTGTCATTTCATGAACATTTTTTTTTACCAGATTATTTGACTAGATATTTAGCTTAAAGTGCTATTTTAAAAGGCTTAACTGGACTAATTAGGCAAGTTAGGGTAATTAAGCAAGTCATTGTATAAATGTATACTGTATATTTACCATTTCATATAAAACTTTAACCCGTGGAATAGAAAAACATCACTGATTAACACTCAAAAGTCTATCATCTTTTTACAGTAGCAGTACTGCTTTTACTTACATTAGATTACCACAGATTTACAATATACAGTAAGTTACTGTAAAATACCCACAATGCAGTGCATATTACAGTAGTGAACTGTACAGAATGTAAGCGGTATTTTACTGGGCGTTTTTGCAGTAAGTAACTGTAAAATTGCAGCAAAGTCTAACAGTGTAGGCAAGTTAGGGTAATTAGGCAAGTCATTGTATAATTGTATATTTACTGTTTCATATATAACAACCCGTGGGATAGAAAAAAAACACTGATTGGTACTCAGAAGTCTATAATCTTTTTACAGTAGCAGTACTGCTTTTACTTACATTAGATTACCACAAATTTACAATATACAGTAAGTTACTGTAAAATACCCACAATGCAGTGCATATTACAGTAGTGAACTGTACAGAATGTAAGCCGTATTGTACTGGGCGGTTTTGCAGTAAGTAACTGTAAATTTGCAGCACAGTCTAACAGTGTAGGCAAGTTAGGGTAATTAGGCAAGTCATTGTATAATTGTATATTTACCGTTTCATATAAAACTTAACCCGTGGGATAGAAAAACAACACTGATTGGTACTCAGAAGTCTATTATCTTTTTACAGTAGCAGTACTGCTTTTACTTACATTAGATTACCACAAATTTACAATATACAGTAAGTTACTGTAAAATACCCACAATGCAGTGCATATTACAGTTGTGAACTGTACAGAATGCAAGCTGTATTTTACTGGCTGTTTTTGCAGTAAGTAACTGTAATATTGCAGCAAAGTCTAACAGTGTAGGCAAGTCATTATATAATATTTACCGTTTCATATAAAACTTAACCTGTGGGATAGAAAAACAACACTGATTGGTACTCAGAAGTCTATCATCTTTTTACAGTAGCAGTACTGCTTTTACTTACAGTAGAATATTGCAAATTCCCAATATACAGTAAGTTACTGAAAGTAGTAAAGATCCCCATAATGCATCACACATTACAGTGAACTGTACAGAATGTAAGCGGTATTTTACAGGCCGCTTTGCTGTAAATTATTATACAAATTTGGGAAAATCTAACAGTGTAGGCAATTTAGGGTAATTAGGCAAGTCATTGTATAATTGTGTATTTACCGTTTCAAGTAAATATAACACATGCCAAAAATTTAACCTGTGTAATAAAAAAAATCAACACTCAAAAATCTATCATCTATTTACAGTAGCAGTCCTGCTTTTAGTTACAGTAGAATACCGCAAAATCACAATATACAGTAGGTTACTGTAAAAGTAGTAAAATACCCATAATGCAGTAGTGAACTGTACAGAATGTAAGCGGTATTTTACTGGGTGTTTTGCAGTAAGTTACTGTAATATTGCAGCAAAGTCTAACAGTATAGGCAAGTTAGGGTAAATAGGCAAGTCATTGTATAATGGTGCGTTCACACCAGACCCAGATGAAGAGTCAAGCGAGAGTAATTAACATGTTATGTCATTGCAAAGACATGACGAGACATCAAAATGACACAAATGATGTGATTCGCATTAATGACGTGGCGTGAATTGAACATTTTGCACATTAGACATGTTGTTGTGCGAATCACGTGAATTACTTGAGTTGGAAAATAGAGTTAATGGCAGGAGCTTGCTATAAAATGGGTGTGATTATGATGTAGCAAACTGGGCTCGGCTTAGTCTGAAGCCCTGCTGAAAGCTTCCATCATCCAGGTTCAGTTTCTGGAGGAGTTGATGAACTCACAGAGCTGGGTGCACCTCTGAATGGATCTGGTGGACACAAACATGGCGCCGAATGAATCTACGCTGTTTTTCAGCCTTCCTAAAGCACATGAATCACAGCTACTCTCAATAAAATCCATGTTAGCCATTTAGCAACAAAACTAGAGTTATCAGGCAGACAGAAGCCCTGCCCATAATGCGAATCCGCATCTATTGTGAAGCAAATTTCACGCACAAATGAACAAATTTGATGCGTAAATGAAGCGAATTTGTCACACTATAGAAGCGAGTGAACTCAAAATCTTCATGCGTCTATTTATGCGTGAATAGCATGATTTATTTGTGCATGCTGCATCTGGTGTGACGACAGTATAACAGTGGTTTGTTCTGTACACAGTCGAAAAAAAATATATATAGCTTATAATATTGACCTTATATATAGCTTATAATATTGAAAAACTGCCTATATTCTAGTCGAAACAAAACAAATATTATAGGGAATACTGTGAAAATTCCTTGCTCTGTTAAATATCATTTAGGAAATAAAAATAAAATCACAGGAGGGACTTTGCACTGATCAGATAAACAAAAACGCATGCATATACCACGCATAAACATGGCTTAAAATGCACCATTGCAATGGACTAACGGAAGAGTCCATCGCTTGTCAAAAAAGGTAATGCTTTTGGCCTTGTTCCGGATGTAAAGCAGTTTGACAGCAGGTCTTGTACCACAGGCTTGTTCTCCCTGGATCAAAGTGCCATCCCATAATAATTGGCACATGTTTTTACTGAGGTGTCAGCTCTGGTTTCTGAAGACCGACTGCAGCAGACAATCAAAGCCAGCTGAGAATAATGTTCTCAGGGGAAACATAACTATTTCTTCTCATTGAAGCACTTAAAATATTCATGAATGCAGAAGAGAAGATAGACTTCAGACCTCTTCACAGAGCAGGAGACTCTACTTAAAAGGGTGAAATAAGACCAATAATGGCCTTTTTCACAAAACTGGATTATTTACAGTTCCTTCAGGAGTGCATGACTGACGTGAGCGTAAACAGAAGTGCAAATGCTCTTGCACAGTAACATTAACTGAATAATAGCAATTCATTATTACATGCAGGGCAATCTAGCAACCTTTCCATTTTTAGACCAGAGCTTTACCCAATGGACCAGAGCTCCCACAGCTTCTATGGAGCAAGATCAGTCTCAAAAATATTACATTTACAAACTAAAATTGAAAACATTAAACAAAACCAATTTGTAAATACAACGCATTATTCGTGAATTCACAAGTAAAAATCATAAATATTTTCACCAAATGAATTGGATTTGTGTATCTACGAATCATGTTTGAATTTACTAAATTAATTTGTGTATCTACGAATCGTGTTTTGAATTCACAAATTGGCATTGGTTATTTTTTAATCGTGTTTTGAGTTTACGAATTGGATTTGTTTATTGTTTTAATTATGCTTTACATTTATGAATTGGATTTGTGTATCTGTGAATCGTGTTTTGAATTTACGAATTGAATTTGTGTATTTAAGAATCGTTTTAAATTTACAAATAGTTTGTGTATTTTTGAATGGTGTTTTGAATTTACGAATTGGATTTGTAATTTTTTTATCGCGTTTTAAATTTGTGATTTGATTTGATGTATATTTGAATCATTTTTTAAACTCACGAATTGGATTTGTATTTTATGAATTGTGTTTTGAATTTCTGAATTGGATTTGTGTATTTTTGAATTGGGTTTTGAATTTACGAATTGGATTTGTGTATTTTTTTTATCGCGTTTTGAATTTACGAATTGGATTTATGTATTTTTGAATATTTTTTTTAACTTACGAATTGGATTTGTATATTTTATGAATCGTGTTTTGAACTTTTGAATTGGATTTGTCTATTTACGAATTGCGTTTTGAACTTACGAATTGGATTTGTGTATTTTTGTATCTTGTTTTGAATATACAAACTGGATTATGTAAATTTGATTGGTGTTGTGTATATATGAATAATTATATTTTATAAATGATTTTTTTTGAGACTGATCTGGCTCCATAGTTTCTGTGTGCCGCCACAGAGAATCATTTGTGTATGAATACATAAAGCACATTTATTTTTGGAATTTCAAATATTCATTCATTCATTCATTCATTCATTTTCTTTTCGGCTTAGTCCCTTTATTAATCCGGAGTCGCCACAGTGGAATGAACCGCCAACTTATCCAGCACATGTTTTACGCAGCGGATCCCCTTCTAACTGCAACCCATCACTGGGAAACATCCACACACACACACACACACACACACACACACACACTCATACACTACGGCCAATGTAGTTTATTCAATTCCCCTATAGCGCATGTGTTTGGACTGTGGGGGAAACCGGAGCACCCAGAGGAAACCCACGCCAAACTGACCCAGCCGAGACTCGAATCAGCGACCTTCTTGCTGCGAGGTGAACGTGCTACCCACTGCGTCACTGCGTTGCCGTAATTTCAAATATAAATCACGTTTACAGATTAATATTTTTAAATGGATATTTTTTAATAATTACTGTCATTTGTTTTTCATGTGGTCACATGACATGAAAACTGTTGTTTTAAAGTAAAATCATACTGCTTTGAGAAAAAAACTCTATTCTTTTTCCTAGGGGGTTCATTTTTTTTGTTAAAACAAAAGCCAGAAACCATACTTTTTCACTTAATCCAATATAAAAATGTACTTTGAATGAAAGAGGCCAGTGAAGGCTATTGTGTTAAAACAGTATCATTTAACAAAACATATTTCCTTCTGTAGCGGTCTATTTTTAAATAAAACTTGGGACTATTACTGCAGCGTTTTCCCACAAACAGTGAAGGATTTATATAAATAACTAATGAGAAGGGCCTGGACTCCCACATAGCCATTAATCCAGTGACGGCTCGCTGATGTTGAGGTGCTCTGATGCCCACACTTTCCCTGCATTTCAACTGTTCGTAAAATTCCCAAAGCAACAAACGCTCGCCCACTCCAATTATTGACAGCAACACAGCCACTGTTATATAAATCGGTGTGATTTACTGTAATCTGCTTTGGAAACTCGGTTAATTAGTGACAAAGTACAAATGGGAGATTTACACAGAGCAGATGCTGACAGAATCAGGACTAGAACTCAGAGTTGCTCTGTGATCTTCAATCTACTTCCTCCTTTTAAACATCAGTTATGTTTGAGGTTCAAGACACTGCAATGATTTTCTGTCTCACACACACACACACACATACACAAACATGCATACGGCTACCTATAATGAGACTTCCATAGACATAATGATTTTTATGACAACATAATAACCCTAACATTTAGTCCCCACAACTTTAGGAATACAAAGTATCTTAACATAAAATGGCATATATATATATATATATATATATATATATATATATATATATATATATATATATATATATATATATATATATATATATATATATATATATATATATATATATATATATATAAATAAATTACAACAACTCTGTCTGGTTGTTGAATCTGATAGACTGACAGTCGTGTGATATTCTGCAATTACAGCACTCTTACAGCCTCTTCACTCTTGTGCATTGTCTGCCCACATAATGACAGGAATAAACTCACTACAGCTTGACAAATATTGCAGCTGTTGGACAACATAATGTACTTTTTTGAGTTGTTTAGATTGCAACTATGCAGTTTATTTATAAGGATAGTGCCTTTTTAAAATACGTATAACTTTAGAGATACAGTGCGTTAGGTGCCATCAGCCTGTCATTGAGCAGAGCAAAGATGGTTGACGTTCCACCACAAGATGACGACAGACACTGCATAATATGTCCTCTAGAAATTTCAAACTACAGCTGATCAAATCATTATAAAACAGGAAAGTGACACTAAGTCGATCTCCCTCTTTTGTATTTTGTAGTGCTGTGTTTTTACCATAGTAATCTGCTAGTGTTTGCTTTGCTTTTCTTGGCTTTTTCGGGGTTAATTATTGTGATCTCCCGATTGCAACAGAGAAATACTGGGAAATCTCTGTAGACTGATGACATTTCATGTTGTTCATAATTTAAAATGTGAGCAAAATCACCTGTTTTGTCATCACTTTAGAGATTACGCTATCGAATCTTTAAAATACTAGTGACGTTTGTGAAGTAGTAACGGTTGCTGTTCTGACGTCAGATGCAGATGTGAACGAATGGTGAAAGAAAGTAGATCCTCGTACAAAAGGATTTTTGAGACTCTCCCTGTTTGATTTTTTAAATACATGATTATGCCATCAAACTGTTGTATAAATGTAATATCACACGAGTAGCAGTGCGATATGGCTGTATTTCGGCACTGGTGGGGCACTAAAGCACTCGGTAGCAGTGCAATATGGTTGTATATCGGCACTGGTGGAGCACTGAAGCACTCGGTAGCAGTGTGATATGGCGGTATATCGGCACTGGTGGGGCACTAATGCACTCGGTAACAGTGCGATATGGTTGTATATCGGCACTGGTGGGGCAATAAAGCGTTTGGTTGCAGTGCGATATGGCTGTTTATCGTCACTTGTGGGGCACTAAAGCAGTCAGTAACAGTGCGATATGGCTGTATATCGGCACTGGTGGGGGACTAATGCACTCGGTAACAGTGCGATATGGTTGTATATCGGCACTGGTGGGGCAATAAAGCGTTTGGTTGCAGTGCGATATGGCTGTTTATCGTCACTTGTGGGGCACTAAAGCAGTCAGTAACAGTGCGATATGGCTGTATATCGGCACTGGTGGGGGACTAATGCACTCGGTAACAGTGCGATATGGCTGTATTTTGGCACTGGTGGGGGACTAATGCACTCGGTAACAGTGCGATATGGCTGTATTTTGGCACTGGTGGGGAACTAATGCACTCGGTAACAGTGCGATATGGTTGTATATCGGCACTGGTGGGGCAATAAAGCGTTTGGTTGCAGTGCAATATGGCTGTTTATCGTCACTTGTGGGGCACTAAAGCAGTCAGTAACAGTGCGATATGGCTGTATATCGGCACTGGTGGGGGACTAATGCACTCGGTAACAGTGCGATATGGCTGTATTTTGGCACTGGTGGGGGACTAATGCACTCGGTAACAGTGCGATATGGCTGTATATCGGCACTGGTGGGGGACTAATGCACTCGGTAACAGTGCGATATGGCTGTATTTTGGCACTGGTGGGGGACTAAAGCACTTGGTAGCAGTGCGATATGGCTGTATATCGTCACTTGTGGGGCACTAAAGCACTCAGTAACAGTGCGATATGGCTGTATTTTGGCACTGGTGGGGCACTAATGCACTCGGTAACAGTGCGATATGGCTGTATTTTGGCACTGGTGGGGCACTAAAGCACTCGGTAGCAGTGCGATATGGCTGTATATCAGCACTTGTGGGGCACTAATGCACTCAGTAACAGTGCGATATGGCTGTATATCGGCACTGGTGGGGGCAATAAAGCACTCGGTAGCAGTGCAATATGGCTGTATATCGTCACTTGTGGGGCACTAAAGCACTCAGTAACAGTGCGATATGGCTGTATATTGGCACTGGTGGGGCACTAATGCACTCGGTAACAGTGCAATATGGCTGTATATTGGCACTGATGGGGCACTAAAGCACTTGGTAACAGTGCGATATGGCTGTATATCGACACTGGTGCGATGTGTGCGTTGGCTCGAGGCTGCAAGCCTAGTGCCTTAGTTCCCCACTAGTGCTGGTATACAGCAATATCGCACTGCTACTCATGTGATATTGCTCATATATAGACTTCCCATAGATTTTTTTTTTAACATAGTAACCCCACCCCCCTAATATTTGGTCCCCACAACATGGTTATTGAATTCATTTTTGAGTTACAGAAATAAAAATGATTCACAGTTCACACCGTCTATGTGTGTGTGAGAAGAGTTTTGACAACATGATTTTAGACCAGTTTATGTTCATAAACATAGCCAATGTCCAAAGGCAAAGATAATGTCATGCGCTTTAAATAGATCATCTTTTGCCCAATGCTGCATCCTTTGTTTTGAAGCAGCAGCTGACCTGCGATGACCACTGTATTAAACACAAAAAAAGCTGGTCAGATTTATAGTACGCCACTGGCACATGTTGTCAGTGTGAATCTTTTCTGCTGTAACAAAGTAAAACCTACAGTACAGTATGTAACCTTTCACTCTCGCTAGATCAGTGATTCTCAATCCCAATCCTCACGCTCCACTGCTCTGAAACACAGACATATATAACCTAATGTAGGTCACAACATGACCTTTACCAGACAGGAAAAAACAAGATTGTGTGTGTATATATATATATATATATATATATATATATATATATATATATATATATATATATATATATATATATATATATATGTATATATGTATGTATATGTATGTATATGTGTGTAGAGTTTAAGTCAAAATTATTCGCCCTCCAGTGAATTTTTTTTTTCTTTTTCAAATATTTCCCAAAATATGTTTAACACAGCAAGGAATTTTTCACAGTATTTCCTGTAATATTTCGTCTTCGTTTTAATATATATATTTAATTTCATCTAAAATAAAAGTAGTTTTTAATAATAAAAAAAAACATTTTAAGGTAAATATTGCCTACAGAACAAACCACTGTTATACAATGACTTGCCTAATTACCCTAACTTGCCTAATTAACTTACTTAACCTAGTAATGCGCCTGAAAATGCATAACATGCGTCTGTGATGGGCAAAGTAAACTAGAAGTTACAGGCAAAATGTCACACTCACCTGAAAAGACTGAAGAAATGAGTTGAAATATATGAACACAATTTGGGAGATGTCGTCCTCGCCTGGGTTCACGAAGAACAGCATGTAAGTGATTCCCAGTAAAGGCAGAAGCACAAGAGTGGCTTTCACGGCCTTCCTGCAAACACACACAAATATAGAGAATATATGAAACAATGATTGAAGAGAGCCCCAAATGAATCCTAAAATGATTGTTAAATGTACTTTTTATTATTGTTTTAGGGCAGCAAGGTGGCTCAGTGGTTAGATTAGATTAGATTAGATTAGACTCAACTTTATTGTCATTACACGTGTAGATTTAGTTATAGCGTGAAAACGCTGAAGATGTTGTGTTTGTTTATTTTCTATTAGATAGTTTAAAGCAATATAACAAAACACCCAAATCTAGCTATTATTTAAATAGCTAGATTTGGGTGTTTTGTTATATTGCTTTCATTTATTTGGCACCACTTTATTCTCCTTTCCCCCATCCATAATTCAATTCACCTTTATTTGTATAGCGCTTATACAATGTAGATTGTGTCAAAGCAGCTTCATATAAAAGGTCATAGTAAATAGGAACAGTGTAGTTCAGTTTTCAGTGTTTAAGTTCAGTTCAGTTGAGCTCAGTTCAGTGTGGTTTAATAATCACTACTGAGAGTCCAAATATTGAAGAGCATATCCAACGATGGGCAGCTCTATAGATCCTGAACCATGCAAGCCAGTGGCGACAGCGGAGAGGGAAAAAAACTTCACTAAATGGTGGAAGTAAAGAAAAAAAACCTTGAGAGAAACCAGGCTCAGTTGGGCACGACCATTTTAATTTCTCCGCTGGCCAAACGTCTTGTGCAGAGCTGCAGTCTCAGCGGCGGAGGCTGGAAGCTGGCCTCAGTGAAGACTCATCCTTGACTCGTCTAATGTACCTTGATTTATTTTCTTTTGTGACATCTTGTAACTAATATTTTTATTTTTTTGCTGTTTGACTTTTTTCAGTATTGTAAATAAATTCACTTATTTTTGCAGTATTTTGGTTGTTGTTTTGATATTTTGCCACCAACAGCCTGATCTCACGAGAAAACGTAAGTATTTTACGTTTTGACAGTTTAGTGGCGAATTCGTACGAATTCGTACGAGTTCAGTCATACGAAATGGTACGATTTTAAAAAGGAGGCGTGGCACCTAACCCCGCCCCTAAACCCAACCGTCATTGGAGGATGAGCAAATTGTACGAAATTGTATGAATTAGATCGTACGAATTCATACGAATTAGCCACTAAAAAAAAGTTACGAATTGCCGTGAGATTGTGTTGCCAACTCACCACAAATTTTAATTACATTAAATGTTACCTCTTAAACCCTAGAGCAAAACTTTAAAGTCGTAACAAATATAATTATAAAATTATAATACAAAATTATACTTTAAGTTATGCTAAGGCAAAAAAAAAAGACAAATTTTGGCTGTAAAAAAAAATGTATAGTATAGGTATATATTTTTTTTCAGTGTAATAATCTGTAGCAGATTATTAAAAAAAAAAAACCCTCTCCTGCTTTCATCTGCAGACACTGATGCATATATTATATATCACATACGACATTTAGTAAACAAATAAAAAAGTATTTATATTGTTTTAATGCACATTATAATGATTACACTGTAATTTATGCAAGATTTATTAAGGACCATGTGTGCTCGATTGAAAGTTTTGCTTCAGGTTCAAAATCCCACCCAGATTGTCCAGAAAAGAATTATAATTATACATAAGCCTGTCCTCCAGACTCAGAATCAGTCCATTAATGCACACGGAATCAAGTGAAACGCCACAACAAAGTCAGCGAATGCATTTTCAGCAAACCTCAGATGAAAGCGTTCATTTCTCCCGCTCTGACTGAAGTAAGAATCGCCCTGAGATACAGACACACATTAGTAAGTAATGCTTGCATGCCACTTTTTTTTTCAGAGCTTCAAAAAAGGGGAAAGGTATAGGCTTATACAGAGCAAAGATTATACCAGAGAATAAATAAATAAATAAAACTAAAACCTTAAATCTGAGTAACCTCGAATGGCATGACAAAGGCTGGAACATAGATAAAGATTAGCTTCTTGGCAGTTTAATGCCAACAGACACAAATCTAGATCACAGACAAGTTTAAAGACTTTAACCCTTGTGTACTGTTGCAACACAATCTCACGGCAATTCGTAACTTTTTTTTTAGTGGCTAATTCGTATGAATTCGTACGATCTAATTCGTACAATTTAGTACGATTTGCTCATCCTCCAATGACGGTTGGGTTTAAGGGCGGGGTTAGGTGCCACGCCTCCTTTTTAAAATCGTACCATTTCGTACGACTGAACTCGTACGAATTCGTACGAATTAGCCACTAAACTGTCAAAACGTAAAATACTTACGTTTTCTCGTGAG